>NW_028136939.1:40000-45348 GCF_965140915.1 Aythya marila | reverse complement strand
AGGAAAGGAGGTATGGAAAAGCAAAACTGTGCCAGCAAGAGCAAAGCAAAGCGGAGCGAGGCAAAACAAAGAGAAGCAAAGCGAACGTAGCGAGCTGGCGGCCAGCCCTCCTTTGGGTTCCAAGTGTCTGTGGGGGAGACCGGAGGGCCTCCATGTTGTGTACAGGTGGCAGCCGGACTTGGACAGTGGTTGTACCCTGATCGCCCACTCCTCAGCCTTCTTCACAGCTCCTAGTCCACTGTGACAGCCGGCAAGAACCATGTCTTGCTTTAGCTGGTTTTATATATCTATATACATTTTGTTGTTGTTTGTTGTGGATTTCTTCCACCGTAGTTGTGGGAATCATGTAGTTACTTATTCTCGTTGAAATTCTCACTGAACACTATCACCACACGAGTAGCAGTTAAGGGTCCCCTGGCGGCTCGCCGCATGGCTAGGGACAAAGAATGGACCATGTCGGGCGGCCAGGCCTGCTGCACCCGGCCTCCAGTTCCGAGGGGACAGTGGCTGGGCTGCGGGGAGGCCAAGTTCTGTGTCTGACGGTTTATGCGTTCAGAAATTTACCAACCGACTCAGCAGCAAAATCAGTGAGACAGTCTCCAAAGGAAGCCTAGCACGGCACAGGAGAGCAGAGCAATGCGGATGAAAGCTGAGCGAGACAAAGCAAAGCCCTGCTAGGGAAAAGACCTAGCGGCATAAGGAAAAGCAGTGACAACCAGGGCCTGGAAAAGCAAAGCACGGCCAGAGAAAACACAAGAAAAAGATATAAAAGGAAAATATAAAGCATGGAATGAACATCAAATAAATAAAAAATAATAATAATAATAATAATAAAAAAATGCAAAGCATGACCAGGAAAGGCATAGCATAGCAGAACAAAGTAGAGGAAAGCAAAGGTAAACAAAGGAAAGCATGGCCCCGTAAAGCAAAAAAAAAAAAAAAAGCAAGGCCAGGGAGGGCAAAGCTGAGCAAAGGAAAGTAACACCAGGTAAAGCAAAGCATAACGAGGGAAGACAAAGCAAGCAAAGGACAGCAAAGCACTTTGAGGCAAGGCAAAGCACAGCATGGTTTGGAAAAGCAATGCAGTGCCAGGTCTGTAAACCAAAGGTAAACCAAGGAAAGCATGGCCAGGGAAGGGAAAGCTGAGCAAGTCAAAGCAGAGCAAGGGAACGTAGCACAAGGAAAAGCAAAGCATTTTCAGGAAAGCAAAAGCAAAGCAGTCTGAGGCAAAGCTGGGGCAAGAACAGCAGAGGAAAGGAGGTATGGGAAAGCAAAACTGTGCCACGAAGAGCAAAGCAAAGCGGAATAAGGCAAAACAGAGAGAAGCAAAGCAAACGTAGCGAGCTGGCGGCTAGCCCAGTAAAACCAGTGGGAAAGTCTCTAAAAGAAACCTAGCACAGCACAGGAGAGCAGAGCAATGCGGATAAAAGCTGAGCAAGACAGAGTAAAACCCTGCTAAGAAAAAGAACTAGCGGCATAAGGAAAAGCAGTGACAACCAGGGCCTGGAAAAGGAAAGCACGGCCTGTAAAAACACATCAGATAGGTCCAAAAGAAAAACAAAAGAATGTAATGAACATTTAAATTAAAAAAAAAAAAAAAAAAAAGGAAAAATAATGAGAATAAAAAAAAAAATAGATGCAAAGCATGTCCAGAAAAGGCAAAACATAGCAAGGCAAAGCAGAGCAGAGCGAAGCTAAACAAAGGCAAGCATGGCCCCATAAAGCAAAACAAAGCACGGCGAGGGAAGGCAAAGCTGAGCAAAGGAAAGTAGCACCAGGAAAAGCAAAGCATAACGAGGGAAGACAAAGCAAGCAAAGGACAGCAAAGCACTTTGAGGCAAGGCAAAGCACAGCACGGGTAGGAAAAGCAATGCAGTGCCAGGTCTGTAAACCAAAGGTAAACCAAGGAAAGCATGGCCTGATAAAGCAAAACAAAGCAAGGCCAGGGAAGGCAAAGCACAGGAAGGCAAAGCAGAACAAAGGAAAGTAGTACCAGGAAATGCAAAGCAGTGCTGGTAAAGAGAACGAAAAAAAATATTAATGAAAAAAAATAAAAACAAACAAACAAACAAAAAATAAATAAAACCACAACAAAGCGAAAAAGTTCAAGGTAAGGCAAATCAGAGCAGGGTTAAGAGAAGCTAAGCAGAGCAGAGAAGGAAAAGCAAAGCAATGCCAGGAATACAAAGCAAAGCAAAGCAAAGCATGGCCAGGCAAGGCAAAGCAGAACAAAAGAAAGTAGCAAAAGGAAAAGCAAAGCAGTGCCAGGAATACAAAGTAAAGCAAAACAAAGGTAAGCATGGCCAGAAACTGGAAGTGAGAGCAGGAGCAGGTGAGGCAAAAGAGAGCAAGGCAAAGGTGAAAAAAGGCAAGCGTGGCCCCGTAAAGCAAAACAAAGCACGGCCAAGGAAGGCAAAGCTGAGCAAAGGAAAGTAGCACCAGGAAAAGCAAAGCATAACTAGGAAAGATAAAGCAAACAAAGGAAAGCAAAGCAGTTTGAGGCGAGGCAAGGCAAAGCACAGCACGGGTAGGAAAAGCAAAGCAGTGCCAGGTCTGTAAACCAAAGGTAAACCAAGGAAAGCATGGCCAGGGAAGGGAAAGCAGAGCAAGTCAAAGCAGAGCAAGGGAACGTAGCACAAGGAAAAGCAAAGCATTGCCAGGAAAGAAACAGCAAAAGAATCTGAGGCAAAGCAAAGCAAAGCCGGGGCAAGAACAGCAGAGGAAAGGAGGTATGGAATAGCAAAACCGTGCCAGCAAGAGCAAAGCAAAGCGGAGCAAGGCAAAACAAAGAGAAGCAAAGCAAACGTAGCGAGCTGGCGGCCAGCCCTCCTTTGGGTTCCAAGTGTCTGTGGGGGAGAGATCGGAGGGCTCCATTTTGTGTGCAGGTGGCAGCCAGACTTGGACAGTGGTTGTACCCTGATCGCCCACTCCTCAGCCTTCTTCACAGCTCCTAGTCCACTGTGACACCGGGCAAGAACCATGTCTTGCTTTAGCTGGTTTTATATATATATATATATATACACATTTTGTTGTTGTTTGTTGTGGATTTCTACCACCGTAGTTGTGGGAATCACGTAGTTCCTTACTGTTTTGAGAACCTCACACACACAACTAGCAGTGTGGCCCACCCAAGCCAGCTCGCCGCATGGCTAGGGACAAAGTATGGACCATGTCGGGCGGCCAGGCCTGCTGCCCCCACGCGCCGGTTCCGAGGGGACAGTGGCTGGGCTGCGGGGAGGCCAAGTTCTGTGTCTGACGGTTGATGCGTTCATAAATTTACCAATCGACTCAGCAGCAAAATCAGTGAGACGGTCTCCAAAGGAAGCCTAGCACGGCACAGGAGAGCGGAGCAATGCGGATGAAAGCTGAGCAAGACAAAGCAAAGCCCTGCTATGGAAAAGACCTAGCGGCATAGGGAAAAGCAATGACATCCAGCGCCTGGAAAAGCAAAGCGCGGCCTCTAAAAACACATCAGATAGGTCCAAAAGGAAAACAAAAGAATGCAATGAACACTTAAAAAAAAAAAAAAAAAAAAAAAAAAAAGCAAAACATGTCCAGAAAAGGCAAAACTTAGCAAGGCAAAGCAGAGCAAGGGAACGTAGCACAAGGAAAAGCAAAGCATTGCCAGGAAAGAAACAGCAAAAGAATCTGAGGCAAAGCAAAGCAAAGCCGGGGCAAGAACAGCAGAGGAAAGGAGGTATGGAAAAGCAAAACTGTGCCAGCAAGAGCAAAGCAAAGCGGAGCAAGGCAAAACAAAGAGGAGCAAAGCGAACGTAGCGAGCTGGCGGCCAGCCCTCCTTTGGGTTCCAAGTGCCTGTTGGGGGGAGACCGGAGGGCTCTCATGTTGTGTGCAGGTGGCAGCCGGACTTGGACAGTGGCTGTACCCTGATCGCCCTCTCCCCAGCCTCCTTCACATCTCCTGGTCCACCGTGACGTTGGGCAAGAACCATGTCTTGCTTTATCTGTTTATTTCTTTATTGTTGCCTTTCTTCCAGCGTAGTTGTGGGAATCATGTTGTTACTTACAGAAAAGACCGTGCTGGGTGTGCAGGCCTGCTGCCCCCTCGTGCCAGTTCCGAGGGAACGGTCGCTGGGCTGCGGGGAGGCCAAGTTCTGTGTCTGACGGTTTATGCGTTCGTAATTATAGCGATCGACTCGGCATCAAAGCCCGCGGGACGGTCTCCGAGAGAAGCCTAGCACGGCACAGGAGAGCAGAGCAATGCGGTTGAAAGCCGAGCAAGGCAAGGCAGAGCCCTGCTAGGGAAAGGACGGCGGGGTTGGTTCCCGGCCGGCAGGTGTTCCCCGCCTCGGGGCGCCGCGGGCGCCTCGTCTAAGCGCTGCGGACAGCAGCCGCCAGGTCTACCCGGGCGCGGTCGCCATGTTTGCTTAGCCGGCGGCGACCTGTAGGGGTCGCTGCAGGTCCGGCCGCGAGAACGGCGTCGGGGTCTGCCCGGCAGCGACGGGAGCGCGGGCGCGAGCGCGTTTGCGAGGGCTCCCGTCCGCGGGTCGGTCGAGCGGTTCCCGAGCGGGTCCGATGGCGCGGAAAGCGTCGGAAATTCCCGGAAAGGTGCGAAAAGTGCCGGAAGGGCCCGTGGGAAAAGCGAAGGAAGGCGGGCCGGCGCTGTCGGTTCCCGGCCGGCGGGTCTCCCCGTGTCCCCCTGAGGTTGCCAGGTCTACCGTGTGCCCCCCGTTGCCGCCACGTCTCCCCGTGTCGTCCTGCGGCCGCCAGGTGTCCCGGTGCCCTCCTGCGGCCGCCAGGTCTCCCCGCGTCCCGCCGAGGTTGCCAGGTCTACCGCATCCCCCCGTCGCCTCGTCTGCCGATCCTGCCGCGGCCGCCTGGTGTCCCCGCGTCGTCCCGCGGCCGCCTGGTCTCCCCGTAGCTTCCTGCGGCCGCCAGGTCTACCCGGGCGCGGTCGCCATGTTTGCTTAGCCGGCGGCGACCTGTAGGGGTCGCTGCAGGTCCGGCCGCGAGAACGGCGTCGGGGTCTGCCCGGCAGCGACGGGAGCGCGCGCGCGCGCGCGTTTGCGAAGGCGCACGTCCGCGGGTCGGTCGAGCGGTTCCCGAGCGGGTCCGATGGCGCGGAAAGCGTCGGAAATTCCCGGAAAGGTGCGAAAAAGCCCGAAAAGGCTGGAAAAGTGCCGGAAGGGCCCGTGGGAAAAGCGAAGGAAGGCGGGCCGGCGCCGTCGGTTCCCGGCCGGGGGGTCCCCCTGAGGTTGCCAGGTCTACCCGCGCGGAGGAAATAGCCGCCGGTCGGGCGGAGGGAACGGCGGCCAGGTCTACCGCGTGTCCGACGGGACTTGGAAGGCCGCCGTGGGGCTGGAGGTAGACTAGCAGGTCGTGCCACGGCT
>NW_028136939.1:12500-27500 GCF_965140915.1 Aythya marila | reverse complement strand
CGGCCGCGGAGCCGAGCGTCGCAGGAGGCGAGGCAGCTCCCGCCTGCCCGCCTTTGCGGGGGCCCCGGACGGGGCCCGCCCGGGGAGAAAAACGCTGGAGGCGAGCGCGAGCTCGTCGCTCTGCTCCCTCCCGCGCCATCTAGCTGCCCGCCGGCCGGGACACGGGCTCGGCGGGAGCCTGAAGACCAGCCGGCTTGAAGCTCCGTGCCCGGAATAATGCGTCCCCCTCTCGCCTACGTGTGGCGCCGGCTTCCCGCCGAGCGGAGCGGAGCGGAGCGGCCGGCGACGAGCTAGGAGGATTGCCCCTCCCGCCGCCCCCCCGCCCGACGGCTCGGCGGGGCTGCGGCGCGACGGGCGGGGGAGAGGGGGGGAGAGGAGCCGGCGCCGCTCGAGAAGCCGAGAGCGCGGCCGCGCGCGGCCCCTGGCTGCATCGGGCTGCCGCTCGCTCTGCCGTCAGGGGCTCTGGCTCGCCTGCGAGCCACCCGTGCGACTCTGCGTGGCTGGGCGTGTGTCACTGCACTCAGCGATCCGTGCGAAACGAGGCGAAGCGAAGGCGCGCAACGGAAAGGCGGAGCGCCGCCAGCCAAAGCCAGGCCAAGCGGCGCCGGCAAAAGCAAAGCGAAGCGGAGGAGGAACGGCAAAGCGGAGCGAGGCGGAGCAGACGAAGGAAAAGCAAACGAGTGCCACGAACGCGACGCCAAACAAAACTCAGCGCTTCCACGAAAAGCAAAGCGAAGCAGGGCCGGCAAAAGCAAAGCAAAGGGGAGGAACTGGCGGCCGGTCTGCCGCGGGCTCCGAGTGGCTCTGGCGGCGGGTAGACGTGGCGGCCGGAGTCTGAGAGCGAACGCTTTCTCCGCACGCTTTGTACGACCTCTCGTCTCCCCGCCGCCAAGCGGGACCCGTGCTTTCTTGTTGCTGCTGCTGCTGCTGCTTGTGTTTGTTTTTCTTTTTCCCCTTTTTCTTTTTAAAAGCGTGAACGATTCGAATGAATGGCGCCTCCCAGCCGTTCCCCTGCACGCGAGAGGCGTGTGGATAGACCTGGCGGGCCGCCGGAGGGAAGCGTGCGGGCACGCGCCCGTCTTGTGCATGCGTGCGTGTGGCCGTGTAGACGAGGCAGCCGGGCCGCTCTCGAGCAGTGGCCGTGACGGCGGGGTAGACCTGACGGCTCCACGAGGCGGGAGGGGGCGGGGGGACAGAGCTGGGAGGAGGGAGAAGTAGACCTGGTGGCTCCACGGGGCGGGAGGGGGCGGGGGGACAGAGCGGGGAGGAGGAGGGAGAAGTAGACCTGGTGGCTCCACGGGGCGGGAGGGGGCGGGGGGACAGAGCGGGGAGGAGGAGGGAGAAGTAGACCTGGTGGCTCCACGGGGCGGGAGGGGGCGGGGGGACAGCGGGGAGGAGGAGGGAGAAGTAGACCTGGTGGCTCCACGGGGCGGGAGGGGGCGGGGGGGAGAGAGCGGGGAGGAGGAGGGAGAAGTAGACCTGGTGGCTCCACGGGGCGGGAGGGGGCGGGGGGGAGAGCGGGGAGGAGGAGGGAGAAGTAGACCTGGTGGCTCCACGGGGCGGGAGGGGGCGGGGGGACAGCGGGGAGGAGGAGGGAGAAGTAGACCTGGTGGCTCCACGGGGCGGGAGGGGGCGGGGGGGAGAGAGCGGGGAGGAGGAGGGAGAAGTAGACCTGGTGGCTCCACGAGGCGGGAGGGGGCGGGGGAGAGAGCGGGGAGGAGGGAGAAGTAGACCTGGTGGCTCCACGGGGCGGGAGGGGGCGGGGGGACAGAGCGGGGAGGAGGAGGGAGAAGTAGACCTGGTGGCTCCACGGGGCGGGAGGGGGCGGAGGGGAGAGAGCGGGGAGGAGGAGGGAGAAGTAGACCTGGTGGCTCCACGAGGCGGGAGGGGGCGGGGGAGAGAGCGGGGAGGAGGGAGAAGTAGACCTGGTCGCTCCACGGGGCCCGGAGGGTGGGAGGGACGGGTAGACGTGGCGGCCTGCATCTGACAGCGGCCGTCTACGCACTTCAATGGCCGCCTCCGCCCCCTCCCCACTTCTCCCTCCCTCTCCTCCGCCCTTTGCAGCCTTTGCAGTGGACGGGGCGGGGCGGGGCGCCGGCGCCGGTCGGGAAGGCGAGGGCGCGGCCCCGGACCCCGGCTGCTTCGGGCCGCAGCTCGCTCTGACGTCAGAGGCTCTTGCTCGGCCGCCAGAGGCTCGCCACCTGTGCCGCGCAGTGCGGCTGACTGCCTGGCCGCTTTGCTTTAGCCGCTTTGCAAAATAACTACTCTTATCTTTACGTTTATTATTAGTTAGTTCTGTTGCCTGTTTTCCGCTGTAGCTTCAGGAATCGTGTCATTCCTTACCGTCTTTCAAAACCTCCCCCACCCCCCTAGTCCTCAGCTCCCCCTCACCCCCCCCCCCCCCCCCCCCTCCCCCAGCCTCCTCAGGCAAACGGCAGTTGAGCTCAGGTGGCGGCTCCCCAGTCAGCGGGGGTCCTGGAATAGACTTGGCTGGGTGGCCGACCCCCGCACCCCCACCTGCCAGCTGCGAAGGGACGGTTGGCGGGCTGTGGGGAGGCCGAAGTAGGTGACCCAGCGTTCCTGTGTGTGTAAACGCATCAAAAGAGCAAAAAACAAAGCGGAGTAGGAACGGCAAAGCAGAGCAAAGAAAAGGAAATCGGTGCCGGGAATACAAACCAAAACCCCCCAGAAAGATGCAGCTCTAAGGAAAGCATGTCGAAGCAGGTGCGGGAAAAGCAAAGCGGGGAAGAGCGACGATAAGTAAAGCGAGGAAAAGGAAAGCAAAGCAAAACGAACCCAAATCATTGGGAATCGTGTAATGTCGCTTATCGTCCTAAAAAACCTCACCCAAGCCCGTCCCCAGACGAACAGCAGCAGCGGGACCCACCTGGCGGCTCGCCGGACGGCGGGGGATGAGGAATAGACCATGCTGGGTGGGTGGCCAGGCTTCCTGTCGCCACCCTCCAGCTCCCGGGGGACAGTCGTCGGGCTGCGGGGAGGGAGGCCACGGTGTGCGCCTGAGGCTTTATGCGTTCATAAATACACCGATCGACTCGTCGCCCAAATCGGTGCGACGGTCTGCAAAAGAAGCCTACCTAGCACGGCAAAGCAGAGCTGAGCAATGCAACGCAAAGCAGAGCGAGACAAAGCAAAGCCCTGCTAGGGAAAAGAAAGAGGCAAAAGGAAAAGCAAAGCCAAGAAGGGCAAGAAAAACCAAAGCAGAAGAGGTCCAGGAAAAGAAAAGTGGTGTCACGAATACAAAGTAAAGCAAAGCAAAGCGAGGCAGGGCCAGCAAAAGCAAAACAAAGAAGGGTGGGGAAAAACAAACAAACAAACAAAAAAAAACTAAGCTAAGGATTTCCTGGGGGGTGGGGGAAAGAAAAGCGGTATCTTGAATACAACGTCAAGCAAAACAAAGCGAGGCAGGGCCAGCAAAAGCAAAACAAAGAAAGGCGAGAAAAACCAAAGCAAAAGAGGTCCAGGAAAAGAAAAGCGGTGTCTTGAATACAACGTCAAGCAAAACAAAGCGAGGCAGGGCCAGCAAAAGCAAAGCAAAGAAGGGCGAGAAAAACCAAAGCAAAGGAGGTCCAGGGAAAGAAAAGCGGTGTCACGAATACAAAGTCAAGCAAAACGAAACAAAGCGAGGCCAGGAAAAGCAAAGCACGGTCAGGAAGAGAAAATCCAAAGTAAAACAGGGCCAGGAAAAGCCAAGCAGTACCTTGAATACAAAGCGAAGCGAAGCAACGCAGGGCCAGGGAAAGCAAAGCAAAGCAAAACGGTGCTGCCAAAACAAAATGCGGAGTTAACTTAGCGTCAGTCGAAATCGCACCCCCCACCCACCCATGAGGAAAAGGGGCCCGTTGCTGGCTTACGGGGAGCTGGGCGTTTGAGAAGGCCAGGGTGTGGCAGCGGCCCCCGGTTGCCTCGGGCCGCCTCTCGCTCTCGCTCTGACATCAGAGGCTCCTGCTCGGCCGCGAACGGCTCCCCACCTGTGCCACTCAGTTTGGCTGGCTGCCTGGCTGCTTTGCTTTAGCTGCTTATCATTATATAAAATAATAATAATAATAATAATAATAATAATAATAATAATAATAATAATAATAATAATAATAATAATAATAATGCTATTATTATATACTACTAAAAAGTTATTAGAAATAAAAGTATTAAATAGTAATAGAAATAAATATCATTAAAACGTAATACAAATAGTAGAAGTAGGAATAATAATAGTCTTCTCCGTCTGTTTCCCCCTTTCGTTTTAGGAATCGAGTAGTTATTGATTGTTGTTCTCAACCCACACCCCTCCCCAGACGAATAGCAACGGAGCCCACCTGCTGGCTCTCCGCACAACGGTGGGCAACAGAATAGACCTGGCCCGGTAGCCAGATCCCTGTCCCTGCCCGCCAGCTGCGAGGGGACAGCTGCCGGGCTGCGGGCCGGCTAACTTTTCTGTGTGTTCAGAAACAAGTTTCATGAACTTCTTTATGCATTCATAAAGACAGCAAAGCTAAGGAAAGGAGCACAGGGAAAAACAAAGCGGTGCCACGAAAGGGAAAGCCAAGGAAAGAAAGCACTTTGAGGCAAAGCAAAGCACAGCGAGGCTAAGAAAGGTCCAGAAGAGCAGAGAAGGTAAAGCAAAGCACTGACAGGAATACGAAGCAAAGAAATAAAAAATAAAGCATGACCGCACAAGTAAAAACGTAGCAGGCTCAGGAAAGAAAAAGCAAAACAAAGCAAAGCAAAGCAAAGCAAAGCAAAGCAAAGCAAAGCAAAGCAAAGCAAAGCAAAGCAAAGCAGCACAAGGAACAACACAGCATTTCCAGGAGAGAAAAAGCAAAGCAATCTGAGGCAAGAACAGCAGAGGAAAGGAGGTATGGAAAAGCAAAACTGTGCCAGCAAGAGCAAAGCAAAGCCGACCAAGGCAAAACAAAGAGAAGCAGAGTGAATGTAGCGAGCTGGCGGCCAGCCCTCCTTTGGGTTCCAAGTGTCTGTGGGGGGGAGACCGGAGGGCTCCATGTTGTGTACAGGTGGCAGCCAGACTCGGACAGTGGCTGTACCCTGACAGCTCTCTCCCCAGCCTCCTTCACATCTCCTAGTCCACCGTGACGTTTTATATATCTCTATCTATTTTGTTGTTGTTGTTGTTCTTGTGGTGGATTTCTTCCACCGTAGTTGTGGGAATCGTGTAGTTCCTTACTGTCTTTGAGAACCTCACACACACAACTAGCAGTGTGGCCCACCCAAGCCAGCTCGCCGCGTGGCTGGGGACAAAGAATGGACCATGTCGGGCGCCCAGGCCTGCTGCCCCCACGCGCCGGTTCCGAGGGGACAGTGGCTGGGCTGCGGGGAGGCCAAGTTCTGTGTCTGACGGTTTATGCGTTCATAAATTTACCAATCGACTCAGCAGCAAAATCAGTGAGACGGTCTCCAAAGGAAGCCTAGCACGGCACAGGAGAGCAGAGCAATGCGGATGAAAGCTGAGCGAGACAAGGAAAAGCCCTGCTAGGCATAGGGAAAAGCAGTGACAACCAGGGCCTGGAAAAGGAAAGCACGGCCAGTAAAAACACATCAGATAGGTCCAAAAGGAAAACAAATCATGCAAGGAACATGAAAAAAAAAAAAAAATTAAAAAAAAAAAAAAAAAAAAAGAATAAAAGATGAAAGGCAAAGCAAAGCAAAGCAAAGCAGAGCAAAGCAAAGCTAAAGAAAGGAAAAAATGGCCTGAAACAGCAAACGAAAGCACGGCGAGGGAAGGCAAAGCAGAGCAAAGGAAAGTAGCACCAGGAGAAGCAAAGCATAACCAGGAAATGCAAAGCAAGCAAAGGAAAGCAAAGCACTTTGAGGCAAGGCAAAGCACAGCACGGGTAGGAAAGGCAGAGCAGTGCCAGGTCTATAAAGCAGAGCTAAACCAAGGAAAGCGTGGCCAGGGAAGGGAAAGCTGAGCAAGTCAAAGCAGAGCAAAGGAACGTAGCACAAGGAAAAGCAAAGCATTTTCAGGAAAGCAAAAGCAAAGCAGTCTGAGGCAAAGCTGGGGCAAGAACAGCAGAGGAAAGGAGGTATGGGAAAGCAAAACTGTGCCACGAAGAGCAAAGCAAAGCGGAGCAAGGCAAAACAGAGAGAAGCAAAGCAAACGTAAGGAGCTTGCGGCTAGCTCAGTAAAACCAGTGGGACAGTCTCCAAAAGAAACCTAGCACAACACAGGACAGCAGGGCAATGCGGATAAAAGCTGAGCAAGACAGAGTAAAACCCTGCTAAGGAAAAGCCCTGCTAGGCATAGGGAAAAGCAGTGACAACCAGGGCCTGGAAAAGGAAAGCACGGTCTGTAAAAACACATCAGATAGGTCCAAAAGGAAAACAAAAGAATGCAATGAACATTTAAAGGAAAAAAAAAAAAAAAAGAATAAATAATAATAATAATAAAAGAAATAGATGCAAAGCATGTCCAGAAAAGGCAAAACATAGCAAGGCAAAGCAGAGCAGAGCGAAGCTAAACAAAGGCAAGCATGGCCCTATAAAGCAAAACAAAGCACGGCGAGGGAAGGCAAAGCTGAGCAAAGGAAAGTAGCACCAGGAAAAGCAAAGCAGTGCCAGGAAAGAGAAAGAAGTCAAAGTAAATAAATAAATAAAAAAAGAACAACAACAACAAAAAAAAAAACACCAATAAAAAGCACAACAAAGCGAAAAAGTTTGAGGTAAGGCAAATCAGAGCAGGGTGAAGAGAAGCTAAGCAGAGCAGAGAAGGAAAAGCAAAGCAATGCCAGGAATACAAAGCAAGGCAAAGCAAAGCAAAGCAAAGCATGGCCAGGCAAGGCAAAGCAGAACAAAAGAAAGTAGCAAAAGGAAAAGCAAAGCAGTGCCAGGAATACAAAGTAAAGCAAAACAAAGGTAAGCATGACCAGAAACTGGAAGTGAGAGCAGGAGCAGGCGAGGCAAAAGAGAGCAAGGCAAAGGTAAAAAAAGGCAAGCATGGCCCCGTAAAGCAATACAAAGCACGGCCAAGGAAGGCAAAGCTGAGCAAAGGAAAGTAGCACCAGGAGAAGCAAAGCATAACCAGGGAAGACAAAGCAAACAAAGGAAAGCAAAGCAGTTTGAGGCGAGGCAAGGCAAAGCACAGCACGGGTAGGAAAAGCAAAGCAGTGCCAGGTCTATAAAGCAGAGCTAAACCAAGGAAAGCATGGCCAGGGAAGGGAAAGCTGAGCAAGTCAAAGCAGAGCAAGGGAACGTAGCACAAGGAAAAGCAAAGCATTTTCAGGAAAGCAAAAGCAAAGCAGTCTGAGGCAAAGCTGGGGCAAGAACAGCAGAGGAAAGGAGATATGGGAAAACAAAACTGTGCCAGCAAGAGCAAAGCAAAGCGGAGTAAGGCAAAACAAAAAGAAGCAAAGCAAACGTAAGGAGCTTGCGGCTAGCCCAGTAAAACCAGTGGGACAGTCTCCAAAAGAAACCTAGCACAGCACAGGAGAGCAGAGCAATGCGGATAAAAGCTGAGCAAGACAGAGTAAAACCCTGCTAAGGAAAAGACCGAGCGGCATAAGGAAAAGCAGTGACAACCAGGGCCTGGAAAAGGAAAGCACGGTCTGTAAAAACACATCAGATAGGTCCAAAAGGAAAACAAAAGAATGCAATGAACATTTAAAGGAAAAAAAAAAAAAAAAGAATAAATAATAATAATAATAAAAGAAATAGATGCAAAGCATGTCCAGAAAAGGCAAAACATAGCAAGGCAAAGCAGAGCAGAGCAAAGCTAAACAAAGGCAAGCATGGCCCCGTAAAGCAAAACAAAGCACGGCCAGGGAAGGCAAAGCTGAGCAAAGGAAAGTAGCACCAGGAAAAGCAAAGCAGTGCCAGGAAAGAGAAAGAAGTCAAAGTAAATAAATAAATAAAAAAAGAACAACAACAAAAAAAAAAAAAAACACCAATAAAAAGCACAACAAAGCGAAAAAGTTTGAGGTAAGGCAAATCAGAGCAGGGTGAAGAGAAGCTAAGCAGAGCAGAGAAGGAAAAGCAAAGCAATGCCAGGAATACAAAGCAAGGCAAAGCAAAGCAAAGCAAAGCATGGCCAGGCAAGGCAAAGCAGAACAAAAGAAAGTAGCAAAAGGAAAAGCAAAGCAGTGCCAGGAATACAAAGTAAAGCAAAACAAAGGTAAGCATGGCCGGAAACTGGAAGTGAGAGCAGGAGCAGGTGAGGCAAAAGAGAGCAAGGCAAAGGTGAAAAAAGGCAAGCATGGCCCCGTAAAGCAATACAAAGCATGGCCAGGGAAGGCAAAGCTGAGCAAAGGAAAGTAGCACCAGGAAAAGCAAAGCAGTGCCAGGAAAGAGAAAGAAAAAAAATATTAATGAAAAAAAATAAAAACAAACAAACAAACAAAAAATAAATAAAACCACAACAAAGCGAAAAAGTTCAAGGTAAGGCAAATCAGAGCAGGGTTAAGAGAAGCTAAGCAGAGCAGAGAAGGAAAAGCAAAGCAATGCCAGGAATACAAAGCAAAGCAAAGCAAAGCATGGCCAGGCAAGGCAAAGCAGAACAAAAGAAAGTAGCAAAAGGAAAAGCAAAGCAGTGCCAGGAATACAAAGTAAAGCAAAACAAAGGTAAGCATGGCCGGAAAATGGAAATGAGAGCAGGAGCAGGTGAGGCAAAAAAGAGCAAGGCAAAGGTAAAAAAAGGCAAGCGTGGCCCCGTAAAGCAAAACAAAGCACGGCCAGGGAAGGCAAAGCTGAGCAAAGGAAAGTAGCACCAGGAAAAGCAAAGCATAACTAGGAAAGATAAAGCAAACAAAGGAAAGCAAAGCAGTTTGAGGCGAGGCAAGGCAAAGCACAGCACGGGTAGGAAAAGCAAAGCAGTGCCAGGTCTATAAAGCAGAGCTAAACCAAGGAAAGCATGGCCAGGGAAGGCAAAGCAGAGCAAGGAAAAGCAAAGCAAAGGAAAGTAGCACAAGGAAATGCAAAGTATTTCCAGGAGAGAAAGAGCAAAACACTCTGAGGCAAAGCAGGGGCAAGAACAGCAGAGGAAAGGAGGTATGGAAAAGCAAAACTGTGCCAGCAAGAGCAAAGCAAAGCGGAGCGAGGCAAAACAAAGAGAAGCAAAGCGAACGTAGCGAGCTGGTGGCCAGCCCTCCTTTGGGTTCCAAGTGTTTGTGGGGGAGACCGGAGGGCCTCCATGTTGTGTACAGGTGGCAGCCGGAAATGGACAGTGGCTGGACCCTGATCGCCCACTCCTCAGCCTTCTTCACAGCTCCTAGTCCACTGTGACACCCGGCAAGAACCATGTCTTGCTTTAGCTGGTTTTATATATCTATATACATTTTGTTGTTGTTTGTTGTGGATTTCTTCCACCGTAGTTGTGGGAATCATGTAGTTACTTATTCTCGTTGAAATTCTCACTGAACACTATCACCACACGAGTAGAAGTTAGGGGTCCCCTGGCGGCTCGCCGCATGACTAGGGACAAAGAATGGACCATGTCGGGCGGCCAGGCCTGCTGCACCCGGCCTCCAGTTCCGAGGGGACAGTGGCTGGGCTGCGGGGAGGCCAAGTTCTGTGTCTGACGGTTTATGCGTTCAGAAATTTACCATTCGACTCAGCAGCAAAATCAGTGAGACGGTCTCCAAAGGAAGCCTAGCACGGCACAGGAGAGCAGAGCAATGTGGATGAAAGCTGAGCGAGACAAGGAAAAGCCCTGCTAGGCATAGGGAAAAGCAGTGACAACCAGGGCCTGGAAAAGCAAAGCACGGCCAGTAAAAACACATCAGATAGGTCCAAAAGGAAAACAAATCATGCAAGGAACATGAAAAAAAAAAAATTAAAAAAAAAAAAAAAAAAAGAATAAAAGATGAAAGGCAAAGCAAAGCAAAGCAAAGCAGAGCAAAGCAAAGCTAAAGAAAGGAAAAAATAGCCTGAAACAGCAAACGAAAGCAAGGCCAGGGAAGGCAAAGCAGAGCTAAGGAAAGTAGCAAAAGGAAAAGCAAAGCATAACCAGGAAATGCAAAGCAAGCAAAGGAAAAGCAAAGCACTTTGAGGCAAGGCAAAGCACAGCATGGGTAGGAAAAGCAAACCAGTGCCAGGTCTATAAAGCAAAGCTAAACCAAGGAAAGCATGGCCTGATAAAGCAAAGGAAAGCATGGCCAGGGAAGGCAAAGCAGAGCAAGGAAAAGCAAAGCAAAGGAAAGTAGCACAAGGAAATGCAAAGTATGTTCAGGAGAGAAAGAGCAAAACACTCTGAGGCAAAGCAGGGGCAAGAACAGCAGAGGAAAGGAGGTATGGAAAAGCAAAACTGTGCCAGCAAGAGCAAAGCAAAGCGGAGCGAGGCAAAACAAAGAGAAGCAAAGCGAACGTAGCGAGCTGGCGGCCAGCCCTCCTTTGGGTTCCAAGTGTCTGTGGGGGAGACCGGAGGGCCTCCATGTTGTGTACAGGTGGCAGCCGGACTTGGACAGTGGTTGTACCCTGATCGCCCACTCCTCAGCCTTCTTCACAGCTCCTAGTCCACTGTGACAGCCGGCAAGAACCATGTCTTGCTTTAGCTGGTTTTATATATCTATATACATTTTGTTGTTGTTTGTTGTGGATTTCTTCCACCGTAGTTGTGGGAATCATGTAGTTACTTATTCTCGTTGAAATTCTCACTGAACACTATCACCACACGAGTAGCAGTTAAGGGTCCCCTGGCGGCTCGCCGCATGGCTAGGGACAAAGAATGGACCATGTCGGGCGGCCAGGCCTGCTGCACCCGGCCTCCAGTTCCGAGGGGACAGTGGCTGGGCTGCGGGGAGGCCAAGTTCTGTGTCTGACGGTTTATGCGTTCAGAAATTTACCAACCGACTCAGCAGCAAAATCAGTGAGACGGTCTCCAAAGGAAGCCTAGCACGGCACAGGAGAGCAGAGCAATGCGGATGAAAGCTGAGCGAGACAAAGCAAAGCCCTGCTAGGGAAAAGACCTAGCGGCATAAGGAAAAGCAGTGACAACCAGGGCCTGGAAAAGCAAAGCACGGCCAGAGAAAACACAAGAAAAAGATATAAAAGGAAAATATAAAGCATGGAATGAACATCAAATAAATAAAAAATAATAATAATAATAATAATAAAAAAATGCAAAGCATGACCAGGAAAGGCATAGCATAGCAGAACAAAGTAGAGGAAAGCAAAGGTAAACAAAGGAAAGCATGGCCCCGTAAAGCAAAAAAAAAAAAAAAAGCAAGGCCAGGGAGGGCAAAGCTGAGCAAAGGAAAGTAACACCAGGTAAAGCAAAGCATAACGAGGGAAGACAAAGCAAGCAAAGGACAGCAAAGCACTTTGAGGCAAGGCAAAGCACAGCATGGTTTGGAAAAGCAATGCAGTGCCAGGTCTGTAAACCAAAGGTAAACCAAGGAAAGCATGGCCAGGGAAGGGAAAGCTGAGCAAGTCAAAGCAGAGCAAGGGAACGTAGCACAAGGAAAAGCAAAGCATTTTCAGGAAAGCAAAAGCAAAGCAGTCTGAGGCAAAGCTGGGGCAAGAACAGCAGAGGAAAGGAGGTATGGGAAAGCAAAACTGTGCCACGAAGAGCAAAGCAAAGCGGAATAAGGCAAAACAGAGAGAAGCAAAGCAAACGTAGCGAGCTGGCGGCTAGCCCAGTAAAACCAGTGGGAAAGTCTCTAAAAGAAACCTAGCACAGCACAGGAGAGCAGAGCAATGCGGATAAAAGCTGAGCAAGACAGAGTAAAACCCTGCTAAGAAAAAGAACTAGCGGCATAAGGAAAAGCAGTGACAACCAGGGCCTGGAAAAGGAAAGCACGGCCTGTAAAAACACATCAGATAGGTCCAAAAGAAAAACAAAAGAATGTAATGAACATTTAAATTAAAAAAAAAAAAAAAAAAAAGGAAAAATAATGAGAATAAAAAAAAAAATAGATGCAAAGCATGTCCAGAAAAGGCAAAACATAGCAAGGCAAAGCAGAGCAGAGCGAAGCTAAACAAAGGCAAGCATGGCCCCATAAAGCAAAACAAAGCACGGCGAGGGAAGGCAAAGCTGAGCAAAGGAAAGTAGCACCAGGAAAAGCAAAGCATAACGAGGGAAGACAAAGCAAGCAAAGGACAGCAAAGCACTTTGAGGCAAGGCAAAGCACAGCACGGGTAGGAAAAGCAATGCAGTGCCAGGTCTGTAAACCAAAGGTAAACCAAGGAAAGCATGGCCTGATAAAGCAAAACAAAGCAAGGCCAGGGAAGGCAAAGCACAGGAAGGCAAAGCAGAACAAAGGAAAGTAGTACCAGGAAATGCAAAGCAGTGCTGGTAAAGAGAACGAAAAAAAATATTAATGAAAAAAAATAAAAACAAACAAACAAACAAAAAATAAATAAAACCACAACAAAGCGAAAAAGTTCAAGGTAAGGCAAATCAGAGCAGGGTTAAGAGAAGCTAAGCAGAGCAGAGAAGGAAAAGCAAAGCAATGCCAGGAATACAAAGCAAAGCAAAGCAAAGCATGGCCAGGCAAGGCAAAGCAGAACAAAAGAAAGTAGCAAAAGGAAAAGCAAAGCAGTGCCAGGAATACAAAGTAAAGCAAAACAAAGGTAAGCATGGCCAGAAACTGGAAGTGAGAGCAGGAGCAGGTGAGGCAAAAGAGAGCAAGGCAAAGGTGAAAAAAGGCAAGCGTGGCCCCGTAAAGCAAAACAAAGCACGGCCAAGGAAGGCAAAGCTGAGCAAAGGAAAGTAGCACCAGGAAAAGCAAAGCATAACTAGGAAAGATAAAGCAAACAAAGGAAAGCAAAGCAGTTTGAGGCGAGGCAAGGCAAAGCACAGCACGGGTAGGAAAAGCAAAGCAGTGCCAGGTCTGTAAACCAAAGGTAAACCAAGGAAAGCATGGCCAGGGAAGGGAAAGCAGAGCAAGTCAAAGCAGAGCAAGGGAACGTAGCACAAGGAAAAGCAAAGCATTGCCAGGAAAGAAACAGCAAAAGAATCTGAGGCAAAGCAAAGCAAAGCCGGGGCAAGAACAGCAGAGGAAAGGAGGTATGGAATAGCAAAACCGTGCCAGCAAGAGCAAAGCAAAGCGGAGCAAGGCAAAACAAAGAGAAGCAAAGCAAACGTAGCGAGCTGGCGGCCAGCCCTCCTTTGGGTTCCAAGTGTCTGTGGGGGAGAGATCGGAGGGCTCCATTTTGTGTGCAGGTGGCAGCCAGACTTGGACAGTGGTTGTACCCTGATCGCCCACTCCTCAGCCTTCTTCACAGCTCCTAGTCCACTGTGACACCGGGCAAGAACCATGTCTTGCTTTAGCTGGTTTTATATATATATATATATATACACATTTTGTTGTTGTTTGTTGTGGATTTCTACCACCGTAGTTGTGGGAATCACGTAGTTCCTTACTGTTTTGAGAACCTCACACACACAACTAGCAGTGTGGCCCACCCAAGCCAGCTCGCCGCATGGCTAGGGACAAAGTATGGACCATGTCGGGCGGCCAGGCCTGCTGCCCCCACGCGCCGGTTCCGAGGGGACAGTGGCTGGGCTGCGGGGAGGCCAAGTTCTGTGTCTGACGGTTGATGCGTTCATAAATTTACCAATCGACTCAGCAGCAAAATCAGTGAGACGGTCTCCAAAGGAAGCCTAGCACGGCACAGGAGAGCGGAGCAATGCGGATGAAAGCTGAGCAAGACAAAGCAAAGCCCTGCTATGGAAAAGACCTAGCGGCATAGGGAAAAGCAATGACATCCAGCGCCTGGAAAAGCAAAGCGCGGCCTCTAAAAACACATCAGATAGGTCCAAAAGGAAAACAAAAGAATGCAATGAACACTTAAAAAAAAAAAAAAAAAAAAAAAAAAAAGCAAAACATGTCCAGAAAAGGCAAAACTTAGCAAGGCAAAGCAGAGCAAGGGAACGTAGCACAAGGAAAAGCAAAGCATTGCCAGGAAAGAAACAGCAAAAGAATCTGAGGCAAAGCAAAGCAAAGCCGGGGCAAGAACAGCAGAGGAAAGGAGGTATGGAAAAGCAAAACTGTGCCAGCAAGAGCAAAGCAAAGCGGAGCAAGGCAAAACAAAGAGGAGCAAAGCGAACGTAGCGAGCTGGCGGCCAGCCCTCCTTTGGGTTCCAAGTGCCTGTTGGGGGGAGACCGGAGGGCTCTCATGTTGTGTGCAGGTGGCAGCCGGACTTGGACAGTGGCTGTACCCTGATCGCCCTCTCCCCAGCCTCCTTCACATCTCCTGGTCCACCGTGACGTTGGGCAAGAACCATGTCTTGCTTTATCTGTTTATTTCTTTATTGTTGCCTTTCTTCCAGCGTAGTTGTGGGAATCATGTTGTTACTTACAGAAAAGACCGTGCTGGGTGTGCAGGCCTGCTGCCCCCTCGTGCCAGTTCCGAGGGAACGGTCGCTGGGCTGCGGGGAGGCCAAGTTCTGTGTCTGACGGTTTATGCGTTCGTAATTATAGCGATCGACTCGGCATCAAAGCCCGCGGGACGGTCTCCGAGAGAAGCCTAGCACGGCACAGGAGAGCAGAGCAATGCGGTTGAAAGCCGAGCAAGGCAAGGCAGAGCCCTGCTAGGGAAAGGACGGCGGGGTTGGTTCCCGGCCGGCAGGTGTTCCCCGCCTCGGGGCGCCGCGGGCGCCTCGTCTAAGCGCTGCGGACAGCAGCCGCCAGGTCTACCCGGGCGCGGTCGCCATGTTTGCTTAGCCGGCGGCGACCTGTAGGGGTCGCTGCAGGTCCGGCCGCGAGAACGGCGTCGGGGTCTGCCCGGCAGCGACGGGAGCGCGGGCGCGAGCGCGTTTGCGAGGGCTCCCGTCCGCGGGTCGGTCGAGCGGTTCCCGAGCGGGTCCGATGGCGCGGAAAGCGTCGGAAATTCCCGGAAAGGTGCGAAAAGTGCCGGAAGGGCCCGTGGGAAAAGCGAAGGAAGGCGGGCCGGCGCTGTCGGTTCCCGGCCGGCGGGTCTCCCCGTGTCCCCCTGAGGTTGCCAGGTCTACCGTGTGCCCCCCGTTGCCGCCACGTCTCCCCGTGTCGTCCTGCGGCCGCCAGGTGTCCCGGTGCCCTCCTGCGGCCGCCA
>NW_028136939.1:5000-7500 GCF_965140915.1 Aythya marila | reverse complement strand
CGGGGGAGGCACCCCCGCGGGGCCTTCGGGTCGTTTCCCTCATCCCAGGGCCAGGTACCTAGCGTCCGCGCCTCGGCGGCCTCCCCTCGGCGAGCCACCCGTGTGGTCCCGCGTGCCAGCGCGCTCCCGCCGGCTGCGGCGCCTAGCGCCGGCCCGGTTAGGGGATGGCCGCGGGCCCCGGGCTCCGGGCCGCCAGGGTTGTCGGCCGCCGAGCCGGGCGGAGGTTTAAAGACTCGTGCGGCCCGCGGCGGCCCGCGAGGGCGGGCGGGCTCGCCGTCGGCGGCGGGCGGGGCGCGTCGTTGGGGGGTCGGCGCTCGCGGGCGCGCCGCTCCCCCGCGCTCGCGCGCTCGCTCGCCGCCGGCGGTCCCCGCGCTCGCCCCCCGCGGGCGGCGGGGCCGGAGAGGGGTCGGAGCCCGCTCCTCTCTCCGCGGTCCGGTGTCGGCGGAGACGCCGCGCGCGCGGGCGCGCGGTCGGCCGCCGTCGACCTCGCCCGCGCCTGCAAGGGGCCGAGACGCGCGTCTCGGCTCCCCGCCCCCGCCGAGCGCTCGGCGGCGTGGCGTGCCGCGCCGTGTCCGGCGGCGGCCAGCGGGCCCCGCGCGAGCGGCGGTGGCGGCGGCGGTGGCGGCGGCGGCGGCGCCGCCGCTCGTTCCGTGCCGGCGCGCGCCCGCGGCCTCGCCGTCCCCCAAGCGCCGCGGCGTCTCCCGTCGCTCCCCGCTCGCGACCTCTGTCGGCGCTCCCCGCCCGGCTCGACCCTCGGCCTCGCCGGCCGCGCCGAGCGAGCAGGCGGGCGGGCCGGTGTAGGGGCGTCCCGCAGCCGGTCTCCGCGCGGAGGCGCGGAGAGCGGGCGCCGCTCCTCGTTCCGGTGCCGTCCCGTCGGCCGCCCGGCCGCGCGTCCGCGCGAGGTGCCGCGTGGGCGAGTGCGAAAGCAGGAGCGTGCGTCTGAAGGCGCCGGTGGCCGGAGCGAAAGGGGGTTGGTGGCGTGCGGCTTGCGGGCGAGGCGAGAGCGCGCGGGTGGCCGTCGGGCGGTCGGGCGGCGTGCGTGCGTCCGTCCGTCGCTCGTCCGCCGCCGTGCCGTCGCTCTGGCGGCGCGGGCTCGGGTGGCCGCGTCGGGCCCGGTTGGCGGCGGCGCCGCGGAGGACGCCGGCGTCGGGGCGAGGCGTCGGGCGAGGGAGGCGGGCGGCGCGGCGGTCGCGCCGCCGCGTCTCGCCGGGGCCGGGCCGAGCCGGGCGCCTGGGCCGGCCTCGAAGCGCGAGCCCGGGTCTCGTCGGGCCCGGGGGGCGGTCGGGAGCGCGGGCTCCCGTCGCTCGGGAGACTCGGCGTCTCCCTCGCCTTTTTTTTTTCGCACGTGTGCTCGTACGGTCAGCGGAGGCGACGCTCGCTCGGCCGCGGCCGCCGTTCCGTCGGTCGGTCGGTCGTCGGGTCGGGGAGCGTCCTCGTCAGGGGGTCGCGCGGAGCGGCCCCGGCCCCCCCGCGCGCGCGGGGCGGCGCCGAAAAGGCAGACAACTCTTAGCGGTGGATCACTCGGCTCGTGCGTCGATGAAGAACGCAGCTAGCTGCGAGAATTAATGTGAATTGCAGGACACATTGATCATCGACCCTTCGAACGCACTTTGCGGCCCCGGGTTCCTCCCGGGGCTACGGCTGCCTGAGCGTCGCTTGACGGTCAATCGCCGGCGCCGCCGCCGCGGGGCGGCGGCGCGGCGCGGCTGGGGCGCCTCGCAGGCCCGCGCCGCGTCCGGGCGTCCGGGCCGGCCGGGCCTTCGTGCCCCGAAGTGGAGACCCCCTCGGGGAGCCGGCCGGGCTCCTCGCGCTCCCGGAGCGCGCCCGCGTGGGTGGAGCTCGTGCCCCCCTCTGTCGTCCGGGCGTCCGTCCGTCCGTCGTCCCCGAGCGAGCCGCCGGGCTCCGGTGGGTCGGAGGCGCGGCGGCCGCCCTCCCCGCCGGTCCCCGCGCGCGCGCGGCTGTCTGCGGGCAGGGGTTACCGCGCGTGCGGTGCCCGTGCCGTCGTGCTGCCGCGCGCGCGCGCGGTGTGCCGCGCGCCGGGAGGGCGAGTCCGCCGCCGGCCGTCCTCGGCGGCGGCGGCGGCGGCTGCGGCGAGGGGGGGGCCCGTCTCCCGCGGCGCGGCGCGTGCCGCGCGCGGTCCGGGCGGCTCGTGGCGGAGCGAGACAGGCGGGCGCGCCGGCGGCGGCGGCGTGGTCGTCGTCGTCGTCGGCGCGCGTCGTTTTCCGTTCGCGACCTCAGGTCAGGCGTGGCGACCCGCTGAATTTAAGCATATTAGTCAGCGGAGGAAAAGAAACTAACGAGGATTCCCTCAGTAACGGCGAGTGAAGAGGGAAGAGCCCAGCGCCGAATCCCCGCCCCGCGGTGGGGCGCGGGAAGTGTGGCGTACGGAAGCCCCCATCCCCGGCGCCGCTCTCGGGGGGCCCAAGTCCTTGTGATCGAGGCCCCTCCCGCGGACGGTGTGAGGCCGGTAGCGGCCCCCCGGCGCGCCGGGCCCGGGGCT